>NW_024465936.1:0-6285 GCF_017591425.1 Ochotona curzoniae | reverse complement strand
CCCAGGGCACTGGAGACTAGGGTCTGGCCTGCCCCGCCCCCACATCTCCTAGGCTCCAGCCTGTAACAGGAGGAGGGGCCACAGGAGCCAGTTACGTCACCTACCTGGCGGGATTCCAGGTGACCAATGGGACACCTGAATGGACATTCCTTGCATAGTTGGGGCACAGACAGCCCCTTTGCCTCCCCACGTGTCTAGAGGGGTATAAAACTCCTCCACACGTATCTCAGACGCCCTTTTCGCTTCCCTCTTCCTTCCCCTCTGCGCGAAGGGGGCCCAGGAGCGGATTTTCCAATAAAGCTTCCATCTCAACTCTGAACAACTTGCCGATATTATTTCACCAAGCGGGCGGGCGGTCGGTGGCCATCATCTAACATTTGGTGCCGGGAACCCGGGAAGGGATGCGTGGGCTCCCTAAACTGGTTGAGCTCCCCCCTTCCTCTCTCCACCTCTAAGCCGCCAGCCCCAAGGCCTTTGCCGGCTGCGAAGCGACAGACGTGAGGTAAGCCCCTCCGCCCTGCTCCTCCTGTCCTGAAAAGTATTCCCTAACCTCCTGCAGACCCCCCAAACCGTGTACACGTGGTCTGCCTGTCCTGAGCCCTCAGCGAGACGGGGGACGCCCTGGTCGTTGACCGGCTCCCACCAATCCAGGGCCCTCAGAGGGACGTGAGACGTCCCCCCTACTGACTGGCCCTCCTTAACGGGAACCAGGTTCCCCTCTAGTCTGAATTTCAAAGCGGGGACGCCTTCTTTGTGTTTAGATTAGCCGCGAGATACTTTATCGGGACAGGACGGGCAACAAAATGTCCTGAGCCCATGGCCCCCAACCCCCTTAAGCTGTTTATTGGCCAATTTTAAAACCATGGGTCTGGGCCAGGACTTACGCAGAAAACGCCTTGTCCATTTTTCAACCGTGGCCTGGCCACAGTACGTGTTGGAAAAGGCTCCAAATGGCCAGCGGAAGGCACGTTTGATTTTCAGATCCTCACGGAATTGGGTAATTTCTGTCATCGCGAGGGTAAATGGTCTTAAGTTCGTAATGTGGAAGCTTTTTGGAAACTCCGTTCCTGCCCTTCCCTATGTTCCTCCTGTTCCACGACTCAGATTCTCCAGGCCAAGGCTAAGCCCTCCCACTCTCCCAAGGATCTCTTAGACTTTTCACCTAACCATTACCTTTTCTGAGCCGCCAGAACTTTTAGGACTCCACCCAGCCCCCACTTCTTCCCCACCTGCTTCTCTGCCAGCCTCTTTACCTGCACTTTCGCCTCTCTCGGAGCCTTTGGCCCATCCACCTTGTACGTTACTCCTCCAGTCCCTGTGCCATGTTCCCCAAGGTCACCTCCTCTTTGGTCACCTCTTCTACGCTCCCAGTCCTTCTGTCATGTTTCCAGACTCCTTCACTTACTGAGTAGCCACTGGATTCCAGTGTCACTTTTGCTTTACCTTCTGTTTCTTTGCTATGTTCCCACCCCTCCCTTATTCTATCTACTCCCATATCTTGCCCCACCTAATTCCACCTAACCCCATCATTCTCTTTGTTCCTCCTTTTTCCCTCTGTGTGGACATCCTTGCTGCACAGAAGGTCCCTGTCCCTGCCCAAGAACCTCTCTGACCTCTACCTTACATTTCCCCCAGTTTGCTCTCCCCCACTCAGAACCTTCCTCCTTCGGATCCTTCACTTCCTGCGCAGGTACCATGTTCCCAAGCCCCCTCTCTCCACTTCCTGTTCTGATGCCATCTTCCCAGCTCCCCTCCCACTCCTCCATGTGGTAGGACCCCATCCACCATTTTGCCTTTCTCCTCCACCTGATGGGACCCTGTCCACCATCTTGCCTTCCTTCATGTGGCAGGACCCTGTCTGCCATCTTGCCTTTCTCCATTCTCACCCTCAACCTAACCTGCTCTCCCTCTTTGGTTCTTCTGACTTAACCCCAATAATGCCTGATTCCCTGCTGCTGCTGCAGCAACTGCTTTTAACTCTTTTTTTTCCTTTCGTCATCCCCACCCCCACCCCTTATCTAACATGGGTGGGATAAAAGATAAGCTAATTAACATCTATCAAAAGAACAAAACTGTAATTTGCTAAGTTGTTCCGAAACTTAATTTAAAATTTGTATATCAAAATAATCCAGTATAGAGTTGCTCTAATCCACTGCTAAGTTATTCCAAGCCATGAGGTAAACTCACGTGCTCTTACCAATTGTTTTATAGAGTATTTCCAGGTTAAAGCATGGCGTAGAAGGAATGGGAAGTCATGAAAGTTTTGAGAGGAATACATCTTGTATGGTTTATGTGCAATGTAATTTATCATTGTCCTTTAAAATTGCCTATAGCATTTTTCTAAATATTTATCACTGATATTATTGCTTTTTCTAATGTACAATTTAAGCTAATTGTAAAGCTGTGCTTGTTTCAAATTTGTAGCGGACATCAGACCTTTGGCAAATGCTTTCTAGAACTTCTATTTGAGAGTTTTTACTTGGTGGTAATTAATCTGATGCTTCCAACTACTTTCTTCATCTCTCTCTCTCTCTCTCTCTCTCTCTCTCTCTCTCACTGAGGGACTCAGGCTGCACAGTTTGATTTCCAGACCCTTTATAGGGATGGCTAACTTGTCAGACCAAGCAGCCTAATTATCTTCTCGTAGGCATCACCCTAAAACTATCAGGACTATGCCTGTAACTACAAATTCCTAGATCAGCCCATTAAGGCATTCAGGGATAGAATTGAGCATCCCTTTGGCTGACATCCCGTGGTTGCCTCTGTGGCCCACTTTAACCAGGGCCCAGAGGAAGAGTAGTGAGCTAGGCATCAGGAGGCTCATTAATGCGGCTTTATACAGTAACCTGTTCTCTAGGAGACCCAGTAAGGCTAGTCTACCCTCAAGTAGCACCTGCTTGTGATATGGGAAGCCAGAATATTGGGCAGCCAGCTGCAGTGATAGAAGTGGCTTTCAAAGAGTCTTGTTAGCTCTGCCAAGAGCCAGGCCACTAGAAATGGGACTGCCCTGGGGGTCAAAGTATTCCTGGGTCAGAACCATGGTGGGCCACAAGCTAGAAAGCCCTTCACTCTGCCCAGCTCCCAAAGCATCCGTCGCTATGGAGGGATGGCCTGGGGTCAGCAACATCACAGGTAAAGCTGTATATTCTGTCCAGAGACAACATCTGTTCTATACTAGCCTCTCTTTCAGGCCGGCTCACCTCTCTGTCCAGCCAGGTAATGGGAGTCAATGGGATGTCTCCACAGTTTCACACTTCCTTTATGATGTCTCTTCCAGTACTCTATGTGAAGAGAGGGGTGGTCCTGACCTTACCTGAAACTCCAGAGTTCGTGTATGTAAGACCTTAGAAACGGTTTTTACTAGCTAGCACTGTAACCTTGAAGGCCACTATCTACTGGAGCCCTGGCCTTACCATAGGCCCTGACTTAGCTCCTGCTAGCAGCCAGAGTCCCCATGAGCAGAGGGAGGGAAAGAATACAAGATTAGAAGCAGGCCAGACTATACATCCTGTCTTGTTTCTCAAGGTCTCACTAGATAATTTTAATCAGCTGTCATGCATGTTCCTGCCTAAGCTTCCCCACTAATTCCATACAACATAAAGCCGCGATATCGGGGCTGAGTAAAAGTGTTCCCAGTTCTCTGCCTAAGTCAAATGGACTCTCTATCCAAGAATGGCCAGAATGTGGAATCTGCACAGAAGGTCAACACCTGCCAAGATGATCCGTGTGTCACCATAGAGGCACCCCAAAGAAGCTCCTCAAGACCAACCCTCAGAGACTACATATTCCAGTGAGCTTCAGGAGGAAATCAATCCATCATTTTGATAAGTAACCCCTCCCTCCATTCCTGTGTCATCCACTCAAATGTATAAATTTCTTCTAACCAAATCATTAACCAGTTCTTTTGCAGGGCTAGGAGCCTGCCATTCCTCCCCAATATGTAACAAAAAGGAAAAATGTGAGTGATTCCAACATCCCAACCTGGACCCTGACACTGCTTCCTGCTTCCCCTTTCCCACAGCTTGTGGAATTTGTGTGTTGTTCCGGTTATGCACCAATGAGATGTAACTATGAGTCTTTCCTGAGAACTTCACCCACCGTCCTCTCCCCTTAACACTTTCCTCAACTTCCAATCTCTCACTCTTGCCAGCCGGTCCTCGATTCTCACTTCTTACCTAGGGAAGGCTTGCTGTACCAGCCTCTACAGTCTCCTGATCTCATTCTTTAGTGGATGGTAGCTCGCTGTCCAACCTGCATGGTTGCACCATGCAGCCTATGTGGTACTCATTCCTGAGTCCACCCTAGAGGCCAATTGCCTCCCATCCTGCCACCTGGCAGGAGAGGGAATTTCTTACCACCAAAGGGATGCCCATCACCAATGCCTCATTCACTAACTCCTCCTGCCTAATGTTTTCCACTGTTTCTCCTCAAGGAGCCCTAAGCTCAGGTTGCCTATTCACCAGCTGCAAGGACATGAACCAGATGAGAATTGGCAGATCGATTTCACCCATGTGCTCGCCCACAAAAGCTTCTCTGAGACCACGTTGACTGCTATCTTCTAGACCTGGCTGCTACCACACCATCAGACCCCAATGCCTCTCTTCTCTAGCCTGGTGACCTGGTCCTCCTCAAGACCCTCCACCCACGCTCACTCCAACCTCAGTGGACCAGGCCTCACTTCGTGACCCTGACCATGCCTGTGACTGCCAAACTCCTTGATCACACTTCCTGGTATCATATTTCTCACCTCAAACATTTTAGTGCTCGCATCAAGGATAAATTGTCTGCCACTTCCTTGACCCACCAACTCACCCGACTACCTCACTCCTCTCTTACTCCTCTTCTGGACAACAGCTAACCACTTCCTCTTCATTTCAGCTGGATTTGCCTCATTAGTGTATTGCAACCCATGCCACTGTCAAGGGCACATGTCTAGCCCACCTCTTAACAAATGTTATTATTCCAAACAGCTGTGTCACACTGGGAAACCTCATATCACCATCCTATGCAGAGATATATTGCAAGGTGTCTGGGATCTCCATTCTGCTGACCAGCCCCTGCCCCATGTCTAAACATGGCTCAATGTAATTGTCTTGCCTCCAGCATGAATTCTTCTTTCATGTCATTTTCTTCTATTTCAGTCAACTGTGATGAATTTTCTAGCAGGTGCACCAACTAACACTGCTTTCTTAATCAGAAGCTAAACAGGAAATTTCAAATTCCCAGGATCTTGAAAAAACCAAACTGGCAGTCTTCATTCCAACTTTGGTAGGAATGTCTATTGCTACCTCCCTGTTGGCGGTAGTCCTCAGTACAGGAGCCCTAGGTCACTCCATCATCGAGGTCAACAAGCTCCAAGCGGACCTCAATCAGGCTATAGAAGACTCAGCCTGGTCCCTGGCATCCTTACAGTGACAAACCACCTCGCTGGCTGAAGTGGCACTCCAGAATCGACGAGCCCTAGATCTGACTGCAAGCAAAGGGGGAACCTGTGTCTTCCTACAGGAACAGTATTGTTATTATATTAACGAATCTGGTAACTGGGATTAAAAAAAAAAAATCTCCAGTCAATAAGGGATCAACTCAATAGTTGGCAAAATGTGGGCAAGGATTCAGGTTTTAACATCTGGGAATCCCCCCTACTAACTTGGCTCATGCCTATACTAACCCCATTAATAGTTATAGGCCTTTTATTAACAATTGCCCCTTGTTTTCTAAGGTTTGCCAAAGAAAAAATCCAAGAAGCCTCACGGGTCACTCTCAACCAACTGCTGTTCCACCCCTACGTTCTGGTGCCCACTGAGCCCTCTCCGGACCACAATTAGGGACTACGACCCCCTTCAGCAGGAAGTAGTCAGAATGACTTCGTCGCCCCCTTTCCTATTACCAAGAGTCCGGAATGATGGCTGCCCAGGGCACTGGAGACTAGGGTCTGGTCTGCCCTGCCCCCACATCTCCTAGGCTCCAGCCTGTAACAGGAGGAGGGGCCACAGGAGCCAGTTACGTCACCTACCTGGCGGGATTCCAGGTGACCAATGGGACACCTGAATGGACATTCCTTGCATAGTTGGGGCACAGACAGCCCCTTTGCCTCCCCACGTGTCTAGAGGGGTATAAAACTCCTCCACACGTATCTCAGACGCCCTTTTCGCTTCCCTCTTCCTTCCCCTCTGCGCAAAGGGGGCCCAGGAGCGGATTTTCCAATAAAGCTTCCATCTCAACTCTGAACAACTTGCCGATATTATTTCACCAAGCGGGCGGGCGGTCGGTGGCCATCATCTAACA
>NW_024465935.1:0-31083 GCF_017591425.1 Ochotona curzoniae | reverse complement strand
CAGGAGACTCCACACCTGCTTCCACTGCATCTTAGGTCATGGAGGCAGCACCCCGTGGGCACATCACGAGACACACTCTTGGAGGATCAGCGTCAGGTCTGTTTATTGCACACATGCACACAGCTAGACCCTCGTAGAGGCCGGGTGAGCTGCAGAACTAGTTGCGCACTAGGAAAAATAGCTGAGGGAGAGCCTAGCCTCAGCCCATATCTGATCAGAACTATTCAGTCTGTGTCAGGAGGTGGGACTGAGAGGTGTGATGGGGTGTGCCCCTGGCTGTCACCTGCTACCACGTGGCATTATAAGGATTGGAGACACTAGCATATCTTACATATTAATGAGTGATCCTTGTTTTCAAGACGTGTAAGTTACAAAAGTAACAGTTGTTCTAGGAATTCCAGGTTAGGTGCTTGGATCCCTGGCTCCAGCTTCCTGCTAATGCAGACCCAGGGGAGGCAGTAGCAGTGGCTCAGATAACAGGGTTCCTGCCCTCCACGTGAGAGTACTGGATTGGTTTCTGGCTCCTGGATTTAACAAGGTACAGACCAGGTCACTGGGGGCATTGGGAGTGAACCAATGGATAGGAAGTCTCTTTCTGCTTATCTCTCAAAAAAATTCCAGTTGTATATAATTCCATAATGCAGAAGATAAGTGTCCCTGTGATTCTCCTCTCAGGATAACAACGGTTGAGTATTTCAGATACTTGTATGGTTTCCGTGGCAGACCTAGCTGGACTCCTCCCTCATACATTACCACCAGCGTCAGCTTTCTGCTGCTGTCCTGACTGTAACAATGTGTGGGGACTTCCCACTGGTGGAAATATGAATCCACATAACTAAGAAACACCATTCTGTGTTGTCAGAGTCATGATATGCAGGCTAAGCCCCTGCCTGTGATGCAGGTGTCCGTCCAGTAGAGGGGCTGGTTTGAGTGCTGGCTGCTCCACCTACGATCCAGCTCCCTGCTAATGTGTCCAGGAAAGCACTGAAGGATGGCCCAAGTGCTTGGGCATCTGCACTCACGTGGGAGACCTGGATAAAGCTCCTGGTTCTTGCCTGGCCCCATCCAGGCTATTCCAGCCATTTGGGGAATGAACCAGCAGATGGAAGATTCTCTTTGTTTCTCCTCCTTTTTCAATAACTGTGCTTTTAAAATAAATTTTTAAAAAGTCTTTTTACAAATCCACCATTCTGCAGATGTAACAGGTTTTTCATAGCTGATGGGATTTGTGTTCCTCTCTTAATTTTGTACCATGATTAATGTTACACTGAAGATCCTTGAACTCCTGGATATTTCAAATCAGGTTGGAAAAGCGGTTTATGCAACACATGGTAGAATCCGCAGCTGAAATTGTGAATGAAGCCCTCAGAGGGTCAGACTGGGATCTCGGGAAAGACAGAGAAGTGCTACTGTCTGTGCTGGAAGCTCACCCTAACGACCCTCCCTCGTGAGCGATTGAGACTCATTCCTGGAGAACCCAGGCAGGCAAGTGAGGAAAGACAGGGCACATGAGGTCAAACAGGCAACGGACAGCTGCAGAGACCAGCTCGGTTGAGCAAGCATCCTGATGCCACCACCAGCACACACTCTTGGGCAATACTCGTGTCCTGTAGGGATCAGCGGCTTCTCCATTCCTGTGATTCTCTTCTACTCCAATGCCACGTTTACTTTTCCAACTGTGGTGTTCTAGTTCTGACACCTTCGGTTTGTAGTCATCCCAACAGCCATATTTTAACAAAACACACACATGGACACATCAGTTTGTGTTCTAATTTTTCATTTTGGAAAAACCTGTTCTTAGCCATTTAAGATAAGCTGTGGAATCCTATGCTCAGCAGTCGCAATGATGATGTCCTGCCAGGATGTGGAAGTTACTTGGAGCTGGTTAACTTGGGGACTCTGAGGCCTTCAGACAAATGTGGCAGAAACTCACCTGCCCTTCCCCCTCTCTTGAGACATCTGCCTGGAGGACAGAGCAGCAGTCCTTCCTGAAAGAGAGGAAGCATCAGTGAAGGGGATGAGTCTAGAGCGTCCTTTGTGGACATGCAAGTTCCCACCTTCCCGCTTACATGCCTGGACTTCACACCGGACCTCAAACTCAGAGTGTCTACCTGCAAAGTAAGCTCCGGTCCCCAGCCAGCTCGTTCCGACTCTCCCTAGTGGGGAAATCAGACTCTTGGGTCACTCAGACCTGAGACCCATGTCCTTTTGCCCCAGTCCCTCATCCATCCCTGCACTCTCCCTTCTCATGTCTTCCTCTCTGGATGAAGATCCTTCCAAGTGCATCCTAGTGGTAACTGCTTATCCCTGGAAAGTTTGTGTGTTAAGGTAGCTAGGGCTGGTCCCCTGTGTGCACCTGACCATGGGCAAGCACAGTATCTGTGCAAATGCAAAGGAGAGCCTGGCCCCCAACAGTGGCCACAGGTGTTTTTAGAGGGGTCCCGGCAGGTGGGTGCTGAGCAGGCGATGATCCGATGATCCAGTAGAGGAGGGGAAGTTGTCACAGGTACCTATATCTCCCGCTCATTTCTTTCCCACCCTCCCCACCCAACACTGGCAGACCACGTCCCTCCTTCCTCGAACCCCTCGGCCTGCACATTGGAAGCTCTCACATTATTCTCTCTGCCCTTGAAATTTCCCAACACCATCACCCGTCTGCCTCTGTTGCCTGTCACGCTTCTCTGGCTGCACTAAGCTCCACCTCCATCATGCCGGTGAAGCTTAGTGGGAGTTCCTTGGTCTTTCTGCTCCTTGAAATCCTTCTCATTCCTGGAAGGCTTCCAACCGCCTCCTGTGAACTTTTGCCCCCATTCACCTCCAGCAGCTCTCTGAGGGACTTTTCTCCACAGCGGATGTCCCGTTTCCAGTTCTTGCCTCCTCGTTTCCCTTCTGCTGCAAATTCACTTGGGGTGAACCAGGCACCTTTTCCATTCTGAATACACTTCTCCAAGGAGCCTGCAAGGGAAGGATGACCCATTTCAGGATCCAGCCCTATCCTCTCCTGCATCCCAAGTCTTTGAACTCCTGCTCAGGGCATCCACCAAGAAAGGCTGGCCCTGTGAGGTGGGGGCCTCGAGCAAGAGGTCCAGGTTCCTTCTCTCCTAACCTAAAGGAAGCCTAGGAATCTGCTTGGGTGGTGAGGGAGTCGACAGAACTTCCATGTTATGTGACACCCACACGCCCCAAAGCGCTCAGCGCTGCTGGGTGCATTTGGATTTCCTTGTGGGAGTGGGGCAGTCTGCTGGCCAGACACAACATGGGAAAAGGGCTTTAAATCTCTTCCCCAAACACTTGCTTCCCTGCAGCCATTTCTGGAACAACGACATGTAAGGGCCCTCTCCTCCCTCTGACTCCCCCATGGTAGGATGCGAAAGAGCAGGAGACCACAGGCCTCACCTTGTCTCATTTTCTTTTTGTATAAAATCCCCTTAGCCTTTCCACAGGTCACAGGAAGCTTTGGACAGCGAAAGTCCACGGTGTCATCCTCATGGTTTTCTGAAAGTAGAAGTTGACCTTACTCAGTTCTAGCTTCCTCTTGCATTGTCCCCTCCAGGAAACCCAATCAATGGGGATCAGTGGTAATCAATGGTATTGGGAAAGATAGCTTAATTTGCAGGAGGCATTCCACTTTGAGCAGTGGATGAGCTATCTGCCCAGCGTGGTGTGCCGTGCTCCCTACTGATTACAGATGTCTCAAATGGCAGAGCAAAAGGTGGCTTTGTGGGTTACCATGCAGAGTTTCCCCTTTCCTGGGGTAGGTAGGTCACCAAAGCAGGTGGTGTTTTTTGACCTGAAAGCTTTCAAAGCCAAGTCTATTCCTAAGCCCAATTTCCTGGACTGTTCTTGACAGTCCTGCATTTGGCTTATTCATCGTAGCAAATTGCACCCAAGAGAGGGGACCCTGTGGGGAAAGTGCTGGTCGGGGGCGGGGGTGGGCTCTGACATCAGCCAGCCCATGCTCCTAGGTGAGCGTCAATAGGGACTGGTGTGGACCACCACAGTGAGTGAACAGTGACAGCCTGCTGTGAAAAGCCAGCAGTTACAGATGAATGAGTTCATGGAAATGAGAAGCACAGGCAGGGAAGGAAATTAACAGAAAAGCCTGACCGAGTCCAGGAAGTACAAAACGGAAAAGCACCTAATTAACAAGGCCGGCAGAACAACTCCAAGAATTCTTAGAAAACATAAGGGGAAAGAGCCAGGTGAAAATTAGCTGTGGAAAAGGCCTGGAAAAGATCTGGGGGCTGGGAAGCGACACTAGAGGGGATGTGGAGGGGCTAGGGAAGCTCGGGGGCCTGGAGGAAAAGCAGCCACGAGAACATACTACCAGTGGCAACGTGGACCATCCTGTGTTGACAGCTGGGGGAGGTGGGGCCGGGCAGGGCTCAGATTCACAGAGAAGGAGTGGTGGTCAGCTCACTGTATGGGGAGGAGTTGGCACTACAAGTGAGACAGGCCAGACTGCAACGGTCACATCAGAGACACCTCAGCAGGCTCCCCAACACGTGATCGGCAGCAGCACAGAAGCCCTGTGTTAGAGCAGGAGGCACGGCCAAGGCCAAGTGCTCACGGGGGGAGGCATGTGCCCAGTGTCCGCCTGCATCCCGGATCCCCCAGGGTTTTATAACCCACGTGTCTGGGCTCATTTGCCTTTTGGTGCAAAGGACAAAGGGCTCAGATCACCTGGGCTGATTGTGGCTGATGCAAGTGCTTCAACTTTTAATTGAATCTGTAAAATGGGTTGGTAGTACCAGTTACGATGAGGATCTGATGGGCTAACTGCAAAGCAATGTACATATTTGGATTTTTATCAGGGTTTCTGCAAAACGTTGTGTGGATTGTGCAGGGAGCAGTGTTGAAGAGGAAGATGCTGGGATTTCACCTCAGAAACACACTCAACATGTGTGCTTAGCACAATCATCTTCCAGCAGGGAGTAGCAAAGGCCTTGTCTTAAAGAGTCAGCTCTGCGAGAGGAAGGCAGGGGTGGGGAAAGTGGCACTCGGTGTCCAGCTGACCTAGAGTGGGCGTGCCAAGCTGGTGCAGCCTGTGGGGTGTCAGTGCTGGCGAGGTCCTGGCTGTAGACCAGGGGGCCAGGTATGTTATGCTCTTCCCTGCTGTCCACTCCTTCCACTGCACACTTACAAGGCCAGTGCTGCCCGATGCATCAGCAGCAGAACCAGGGCACTGCCCACCTCTGCTGAGGAGTCCAGCAGCTGCCAACACTGTGAGCCAGGCATCCCAGGGCATCCATGAACCCACCGTCCTTGCATTTCTGCCAACAACAGGCTGGAGGCAGCACAGGCTGGGATCTCTCTTTGAGAAGCATCTGTAGGACTTACAGTGGGAGCAAGTGACAGAGGGGACAGTCAGCAGCAATGATGCTGAGGAGGGAAGGTGTGGAACACGATGGGGGCAGTGGGAGTAGGGACACCAAGAGGCCACGTGTGGTGCACAGAGGGGAAGCACAGACGCCAGCCTTAGAGAGCTCCTCTCTGCTCTGAACTGACATGGAGGCGGAACCCAGGGCAGTGAGGACAGGGGTGGGAAGACAGTAGGGGACCAATTCCAGGGAGGACCCTGGGTGCACCCACCTCTCTGGAGAATATTTTTCTGGATCCTTTTTGAACGTGCACGAGTGTTCGCTTTCTGTTTCTTTTCTAAAGAAATGAAAACATACCATAAACAAAGATGTATACACCTCATATGATAACAATTTTAATTTTTTGCTGTATTTCTATAAGTTAGGGGGAGAAAGAATATATATATATATATACATACAGTACAGAAAGAGAGACATGACAGAACACGAATTTTCACAGTAAATGTGTACTTATGTATTTAATATAAACACTCGAAGTGAACAAAAGGGACATGTACTTTCTAAATATCACACAGAAGGGCTTTAACGGCAGCAGAACGGGGCATGGAGCAGCAGTTCTCAGGGCAGGCGAGTTGGCCTCCTATATCAGCATGTGGCAGGGATGGGAAATCCTGCTGCCACAACCACCGGCACCTCACGGTGAAGGACAGGGGCTTGCTAAGCAGCCCCTACTGCACAGGGCAGTGAACACGTGAGCAATTATCCTTCTGTAAGGCCAACTGTTACATGAACCGCACACTCATACCTGCACACTACAGATACACTCATTTTTCTAAATTAAATTATCCCCGCAAGCAGAAGCTTCTCACAATAAGTGAAAGGGGTTAATTTTTAACATGAACAGTCATATAAAAATGGGCAAACATAAGCAGGTAGTCTATGAAAGAAGAAGATTCTGATGACAGACTTACAAAACAGGTAAATTAGTAAAGACAGGTTAGACGTGGGGTACAAGTTCCCAGTGATTCAAGACCAGTATTGGCAACTCCAGCCCGACAGCCTGGCACCTCTTCATGTGAATAAAGACTTAGTGCAGCACGACCCTGCCCACACCCTTGTGGGTGTGTCCCTGGCTGCCAGCACGCTACAGAGACAGAGCTGAGCCGTTGATGCAGACTGTGGGGCTGTAAGCCTGCACTATTTATCATCTGAAACTTGGGGTTGTGGGGGAACTTGCCATGCAGCAACATTTCCCTTCTCCCTCATGCTATTTCTTCATCACAAGGTAGATAAGGCTCAGCCCCACATGACTGACATGCTTGGCTCTAGTGGCTGACAAGCCTCGGTTTAGCACATTGCTGCTTTGGGGCCAGAGAGAAAAGGAACAGGAGCTCTTCAACCTTTGCCCAGAAACTGACCCTGTGTTATAGTCCACCTTTCTCTGGCTGACTTAAGTCACATGGCATCTCTGAGTGCACAGCGTGGGTGTCTGAAACCTTCTCAAGGGACTGGGGACGGGATACTGATGAGCAGTGAGACGTATGCACAGCCTACTGCCGTGTGTGTGCCCACGGCACACAGAAAGTCGGAGGAAAACCGTGGAGAGGCCAGGAGTAAAACCTCATTATTTCTAGTGTTGGTGAAAATAAGGGCTTTTGTTTGCTCATTGGGAGTGCAAACTGTATACAAGATGGGTAAATGAGGAACACTCTACAGAGTCCTTGACCAAGACACTTCACTTCTAGAAATGAACACTGAACAAACAATCCTGAAAATACATCCACCCTGAGGACTGGAGCCACTTGCGATCCTGGCATGAAAGAGTTGATCACACTCAGTGAAGTAGTGGTGCCTCCATTACTGCAAATGGAAATAGCAGACACTGGGGAGCAGTCCAGTGAACACACATCCAAGACCAGCTGCACCCTGAGGATGTCCTGCCAACAAGCTCTCTAAGCCCGACTGAGCCTTGTCCTGGCTTCACGTGCCTCTTGGCTGTATGTCTTCGAACAGCTTTACGCTTCCACCTGCTCAGGAGAGACCACGCACACAGAGACAGAGTCCATCAAATGGCGGAGTCCATCCGCAGCTTACCCTCCAGTCTGGACACCCGGGTACAGTTCATTTTTGCCTTCTTGTTCCTTGTCATCACCCCTGAGTTTTGGATTGGATCCCCTTGCCTTCTAGCCACCTGCTCCAGCTTCTTTTGCATTCCATGCCCAGATGAGACAGCGCCTGGGCCAACAGTGATTTGTGATTATTCTACATTTGGGCCTCCAGCAAACCTCTCCGCACCCCGCACCCAATTCGTGACTCCCTCCTTCTCAGTCCAGCCACTCTCCCACCCCTTGGAGATCCATGGACCTTTCCACACCCCGCACCCAATTCGTGACTCCCTCTTTCTCAGTCCAGCCCAACTCTCCCAACCCTTGGAGATCTATGGACTTTGCTTTAGCCTGGTCATTTCTCTATAATTACTTCTTTGTTTTCTGCAGTGTCTTCCTTTCTCCCCTAGACTCACTGTACTTCTTCCAGTTTAGCTTTTCCCCCTTTATGTCCTTTACCCCCAACGTTCCATAAAAGAAGGACTGGCATCTACCTGGCTCACTCCTGAGTCCCCATGGCTTGGGCTATAGACCTGACACTTTATGGATGCGCTACAAAACAGCCCATTTTTGAAAATACAAAATGTGTATATTTTTCATTACTATAAAGTAGCAGGGTTCACGGCTATGAAATCAACAGGATTCAGGGAAGGGCAGAGGCTGGCCCAGAGCTGAGGAGTCACTGCTCATCCTGGCCATCTGGGAGGCCTCCAACACTGAAGCACAGAATCTCCTGAGTGGTAGGGGATCCCTACATTCCCAGAACCACCTGTCCATACCAAGAAGCGCTTAGAGGCCTGCATGTCAACTTTCCTGGAAGTCATCAGTAGAGGAAAAGCAAATGGCAGAGAGTAGGTTTCCTCCAGCCTAAGGAGGCAATGGGTAGGAAATCAGAAGGTAGAAAAGGAGGGCAGGGGAGGACGAGCAAGCAGAGTCCAGGTCACAGCCCGAGACTAGTGGTGCTGGAGCACCCTGAGCCTTTGGAGGTGTCCTCAAAGCAGTCGAGCACCTATCTCGACCATGGTTCGGCAGCTGCAAGGAAAGTTCTTCCAAGAGTCCCTATCCTCCACACGGGCAAGGCATCCCACATCTCCCTGACAAGAACCCCCGAGGCCCTCAGTAAACAGCCAGGAATGGGGAAAAAGAGGATGAGGAAACAGAGTGAAGAGGGACAGAATCTGGGGAAGGAGATGGAGACAGGAGGGCGGCGAAGCAGGCAGTTTCTTCAGCATGTTTCCTACGCTGCCAACAGCACAACCTCCATGCACTGAGACGCAGACAGGGCAGGGGAGGGGTTCTGAGAACTAAGTGACTCCAAACGTAATTCCGGCTTGGGATTGGGCGCCTCAGTCCTGCTGCAGCTCCCTGCTCTCCCTGGCTGGGACCCTGCAGTAAACACAGTCTTCACCTCGATGCTCCCTGCTGCCTCCTGCCCCCCACCTCCACCACCAGTCCTTCCTGGAGGCAAGAGAACAGAAGGCCGGGTTTGCGTCACTGTGGTGCCAGGTTCTGTCTTGGTGGGAGGTGTCTGCTGATGGCATGGCTTGGGCAGAGATGGGCCAGTAAAACTGGGTGACCACACTGGTCGCTCAAGTGACAATCAGAACACTTACAGGAGAGTAGTGACACTTCACTTTTCTTGCTTACCTCCTGGGGTTTTTTTTCCTCTTGTCTTGAATTTGAGCAGCTAGCTCTCTTTCTTTTTTCCTCTAAAAAACGGGGAAAAATGTCTGCAAATATTGATTATTAAAGGCTATACTGTGAATTTTTTTTTCTTAACGTTCAAAAAATGTATTAGACTGTCCACTGGCTGGTTCACTCCCCCACATACCTGCAATGGTCAGGGTTGCACCAGGCTGAAGCTGGAAACTCAGAACCCAACTCAGGTCTCCCCATGGGTGCTAAGCTGGGGTTGGTGCTGCACCCAAGCCCTGCCATGTGGGTGCTGCTGTCTTCTTTTTTCTTTTTTGAAAGCTTTATTTATTTATTTATTTATTTTTATTGGAAATGAGGATTTACAGAGAGGAGAGACAGAAAGATCCTCCATCTGCTGGTTCACTTCCCAAGTGGCTGCAACGACTAGAGCTGAGCTGATCTGAAGCCACGAGACTCTTCTGGGTCTCCCATGCAGGTGCAGGGTCCCAGGGCCTTGGGCTGTCCTCCACTGCTTTCCCAGGACACAAGCAGGGAGCCGGAAGAGAAGCAGAGTAGCTGGAACATGACCCAATGGCTACATGGGATCTTGGTGGGTACAAGGCAAAGACATTAGCCACTAGGTTACCACACTGTGCCCGATGCTGCTATCTTCACCACCAGGCTAAAGGCCCACTCCCTCAATGCTTTTTAAACCAAAATTGTCTGTTTTCTCATCACTTTGTGGAGGCCTATGTGATACCAGTGCTTCTCTTTTACCTGGAAATGAGTAAAGATGTAAGAGAGCTATACTAGAAACTCACACTTAGAATATACCAATTTCAAATTAATAACCATTTTTTAAGACTAGAAGAAGAAAACAGAAAACGATCATCAGAAGCCATGGACATGAAAAGGTTTTCCAAGCTGAAATTCAAGCCTAGGAATCAAAGACTATGAAAATGAAGTGAGAAAAACTGCACAATATGTAATATAACAAGTCATCATCCTTCACAGAGGAAGCAAAAAGCAAGTACTCTGTGTGGAGCAGAGACCAGCATTGTAGCGGGTTAAGCCACTTGGCCCACCACTTCGCACTTCTCTCTTGCATTTCATGGCTGCCCATGGACCAAGAAGTGATCTGTGGACAGTTCTAACTGGGGTCCCCAGGAAACCCCTTCTTCCCCTGCCCGATGACCTTTCTTCCTGAACCCAGATCCCTCCCTTCAGGAGCTCTTTACACCCCCATGCCTTGCTTTTCTCTCACTATTTCTCCATGAGTATCTCTTTTTGGTTGTATATAGGTTTTCTCCCCTGAGATCATCATCTGCTTTCTCTCTCTGTCCAGGCACCATGAGTGGAAATCCACCATATACAGTTAGGGAAATTTTAGAGAAGCCTTGTCAAGTTACCTGCAAACTTGATCTATAATTAACCCTCTTCTAGAAACCACCCCTCCCATCCCCAGTCAGTTCCGAATCCAGCCTGTTTATAACACTGCCTGAGTGTCTGTCCTCAAGGCCACGCTGGCTCCATTATGTCCACCTCTACTCCTTCTTAACCCAGCAGCCACTCTGATCTTGTCAACTTTACAACCAGACCACGTCACTTCACGGATTCCACCTGTCCAGTGGCTTCTCACTGCATTTGAAATGAATTCTAATGCCCACACCTTGGCCGGCCGACCCTGCGTGAGCTCTCTCCAGCCTCCAAGCTCCTCCCCTTGCCTCATCTTACCTCTTGGGAGTCTTTTTGTCTGACGTCGCTTTTTTGGAGTTGACCAGATACTCCTTTTCTTCTTAGTTCCTAAAAAGAAGGGACAGAAGACATCTTTTACATTCACAGGTGTAGATCTTCCGACCTTCAATGTCAATGATGTTCAGCTTCTAAGAAGGAGCAAACTTCAAAGACAGGGGTCAAAAAAGGGGAATTATTGAACATTAGAAATGGAGCTGGGTCTCCATTACAGAGCCTATAAGCTGGCCCTTTGGAGTGATCAGAATGTGTGGCAGAAGAAGCCACCAGACACGGGTGGAAGAAGGATTTGAGATGCCAGAGTGTTGGGTGGGTTGTCTGTTGCCTTTAGCTACTGTCAAAGAACCTAGGATGATGGCAGGACCTACAGTGGGAGAAACACAGCATTTGATGACAGTGGGAGAAACACAGCATTTGTCTTTCGGGGGATGGTGGGGAAGCCGGCAGGTGACAATGATGGAACGAAGGGACTTTCAGTTGGATGCTGGAGTCTCCAAAGAGGGGACACAGGACCAGGGTCCCAGATTGGAGCATCGGGCAGCAAAAAGCAAACTGCAGCCTGCCTCCCACCAAGCAGCCTCAGCAACAGCAGGGAAGGCCCAGCCATGTCTTAAGAGGAAATGCTGTCTGCTCAGGGGAAACACCCATCCATTGCAAGGGTTGGTGCAGCTAACTGTCTAGGAAGCTGGGGAACTGGGAGACCAGTGGTGCCAAGGGATGGACATTCAGAATTCCCTCTGGTTTCCCTGTGAGTCTCTTCACTGCAAGAAGGTACCATGAGTGGGAACAATGGAGAAGCTGTGCTGGCCATCCCGAAGCAAGACATGGCAAGCTATGATAAGGGAGAGAGAGCAGCTGTGGGTCCCCTGACACCTGCAGGAGGAAGACAACTCTCACCTTTCCTGGGAGGTGGGCATGGGACCTCCTGGGAATCTTCTGGGTCATCTGGCTCTGGAGAATCCTCTCTTTTCACTGACAAGAGAAATGCACTTTAGGCTCAGAACATCCGGGGGTCGGGGAGGAGGCAGGATGATAAGAAGGTGAACCTGCTGGCACCACACCCCCAGGGGTCCCTGACTCTGCCTTCATTTTGCCAGCCTGTGATGGTGGTTCCTTGGTGACTTGTCCCAGTGACCCAAGGGACCCCCTGCAATATAGTGAAGCCTTAGTCTGACCCATTTAGGGGAATTGCTTCAGTGGAAGCGGGAAGACAAGCCCACGGGTTCATGGTGGCTGTGCTCCAGGGATGCAGCTAAAGGCAGTGGGGAGCAAGATGTCAAATTCTGATGGCCAGGTAGAGGCCACCACCTTGGCCTTGTGGGAAATATGGTATTGCTGCGATGTCTACACATGCTGTATCTGTGACTGTCTCACCTTGAGAAACAGTAAAGGAGACTAAGTGCCTTGTATACCATTAAACACAGGACAGCTGAAAAACCAGGAGCCTTTTTCTTTTTCAACAGCAAATGTAGTTGGACACAAGGTCCTACTAGTTTCTGGTTGCAAAAGACAGAAGGACTGGAAAGTTCCTCTCACGCAAGGTTGCCATCTTCCTCTTGTTTCCCAATACCACGGACCTGTCTCAAATGCTGGCCTACTTAGGAGCAGGCGAGGGAGGAGACAGGTCACCATTAGATCCCTGAAATGAGGACATCCACTATTAACGGACCCAAGTGACCTGGAAGTGACTAAGGTTCAAAGTCAGGGTGGGTACCAGCAAGGAGGAACAGCACTGCCTCGTCACTGTTGGGCCACTCAGGACTTGCTGGCTTTGCTTCTTCACAGTCATCTAATTCCTTGCAATATAAATCGGTTTTCTTTTTGTTTCAAAGGCAGAGAGAAGTAAGTCTTCCATCCTGAAACAGCCAGAGACAAGCCAGGCCCCAACCAGGAGAGAACTCAGTTGTAAAAGCATTGCAGTTTCCAGGCCAGCACACAGGGACCAGGGTAAGGAGGAGAGAGAACATCCAATTCCAACTGGTCCCCACGATGGGGCGGCCAGCTGCCAAGGCCTGGCCCATGGTGGGAAGGAATGGGCAAGTCAACAGTCATTTATGTTCCATGAGTCATTACTGTAATAATGCTACTTAGTATCTGACAACTGTGAGGATGGAATCTTCTCCAATGGAATCCAGAGCTCCTGGCATCAGCCCTGTCCATCGTCGGCTGTTGCAGCTTTTGGGGGAATAAACCAGCAGATAGAATGTCTCTCTCTGTCTGTCTCTCTGTCTCTCTCTCTCTCTCTCTCTCTCTCTCTCTCTCTTTCTAGCATGCTCTCTCTCTATGTCTTCCACTCTCTGTAACTCTGCATTTCAAATAAATAGATCTTTATTCACAGTGTTCCATTTGGGAACACTGCCCAACAATATCGCACTGCCACAGTTAATGTGAGCAGATGCTATCATAGTGATGATTTGGGGCAATAAGTGGCATAATTTGGAAGCTCAATCAAGTTTGAATGCTCTTTCAACATTTAGTAATCTCTCTCCTTTTTAAAAAACAATTCTTCTAATGTTAGTCTTACAAATTAAACCCTACTAAGACAAATCAGGTTGAAACTCAAAGCTCCCCCGAGTTATCCTGGGTCAAGGAAGCAAATAAGGCCACCAGCTCGGGAGGTGCACCACTTACCTGACCGTCCAGAACAGTGTGTGCAAGGCTGACTTGCCCTGCAGTGGGGGCTGCTCAATCAGCACCTCTGATTCTTTTTCTTACTGGTTTTTTTTTTTTTTTGCCATGCCCAGGTGGGTCTCCTGGGGTTTCTGCCACAGCTTCCTGCTTGGCAGGTGCATGCCATCCTACACAGCCACCTGGAGCTAAGCTAAGCCGGTCCCAACCCACATTACCTTGGGCAGTGTCCAAAGGAGGGCTGGGCAGCCTTTGGGGGTCTTCCTGCTCATCTCTTTCAGATATTAAGTTGGCGTTGGTCACTGCATGGAGGAAGGAGACCCTTACAGGTTACAGGGACTGGGTGGGAGAGGAGAGTGTGGCAAGAACACTGGGGCAGACAGAGTGCCAAGGGCTAAGATAGGTGGCTGGTGTCCTCACAGTGGGAAGTGGGTGCTCCAAGCTCCGGACCTCCTGGGACACTGCCCATGCTCATCATTCTTTCTGGAAGGGGCGGTGCGTGGACAGGCAGGACCATGGCAAGGACCACTCCAATGAAACACAGCCCAGGGTCCCCAGGGTGGGCACACATAAGGGTTGGACAGGGTTTGTTTCTCACCTGGCTTGTTCCTTCCTTCCAAGATGTGCACAGGCTGAAGCACAGAAGTGTCTGAAGACTGGGCGAGGACACTCCAAGGTCACCAACTCTGCTGGCACTGGGCAGCTGGCCCTGAGGAGGCGGCTGTGGCAGGGGCAGCAGCAGGGTCTGGGGGCAACTCCCTTCAGTGGGGCCAGGTGGGGCTTCCAGCGGGATTGCTGGGCGTGGGTGCCACTCTCCATAGGAAGTACAGACTGGGATGGGGAAAGAGCATGTGGGTCACGTGGGGGAGGGGATTTTGCTGAAGGGAGGATAGGGGTGTGCAGTTGTTCACTAGCTTCCTGGGTACAGAGAACAGACTCAAGGTCCTCGGCCCACCCGTGCCCTTTTCTACTGTACTGGATAGGGCCACCCAGTGCTGCAAAGCCCTGATCTAACATGGGTGTGGTTTCATACCCAAAGCTCACTTTGCCTTTCTACACAAGCATTTAAGCTTTTTCATTTCAGTTTCATAGAATTAAATCAATCATGTATATGCAATAATTTTAATAGAAGTCTCTGCTTTTAGAAATAAATACACAGGGCATACTTCCCTGAGTAAGTACAATACAATAAAAATTCCCTTGCAGGGGAATGAGTCCATTCATATTCTCATGTCTGCAGATTCAGCTCCTGGGCCTCCTGCCGTTCCCTCTCATTGGCTTACACTGCCCCTTCTCTTACTTTACTTCTCCAGGACCCTGAACTTCCTCCCTACTGTTCCCTGCACGGTTGGTCTTCCCTTGTGATTCTTCCCCATCATTTTTCACAGAAGTAAAATTGTTTCATGCAGTGAACAGGAAAAGGAAAGGAAAGGTGGATTTGGGGAAAGAGCCTGGAACAAAATAAATGAGGTTGAGCCCCATGGGGTCGGGGCTGTTCAGCCATGGGGTTCCTTTGGCTTCAACATGCTTAGCAAAGCTTTGCCTGTCCCGGCTTCTCCTGGCACTGCCCTGATGCTGCCGAGAGAATGGGCTCACCTGCAGGTATACCTGCACCTGTCTGGAGCTCAACCTTCCCCTTGGCTGCCCCCTTCTCTGACACTGTGACTGTTACCTGGTTGCTAGTCTCTTGGGCATCAGCTTTTACTGTGTTCAAACCATGTTCCTCGTATCACCAAAATGCCCAAGTGTTCCCCGTTTCACCATGTTGAACCTTTCTCACCACAAGATCTTGTTTTGCACAAAACTGTTTTTCACTGTTGAAGACTGATGGTTCATGTCACCACTGACAAGAGCAAACTTGGAGAATCCAGATGTTGGGGAGTTAGCTTCTTTACACACCCCCAGTCTCCCATCGGGCTGAACTGACACCCTGACGGCTGGACACGGCTCAGCTCCTCACCTCTCCTGAAGCTCGTGAGAACTGCTGCCAGCCTGGGGTATTCACACAGGTTGATGTGGCTGAACAAGGTGCCCAGCAATGCCGGGGTGAATGTCTGCTCCAGCCTGGTAAGAACATCATACACCACTCTGCTTACAGGGACCAAACGACGACACTCCTCCACCGAGTCCTTTCAGAATGGAGCAAAGAATGACAGCCCATGCTTATCCAAGCAGACGGAGAGCAAATCCACTCACACACGTGGGGCTCTGTCCATTGTAAGAAAGCTAGTTTACCCTTTCAAAAATTTTAACAGAAAACACATTGCCAAGTCCCCTAAGGTGAAGTTTTGTGAAATTTGATATCATATACACTTGAGGGAAGAGAATCTCTTAAAAACAATCTTATTTGTTTGAATGGCAAAATGATAGAGACAGAGGGACAAGACACAGAAAGAATCTTCTGTTTGCTGGTTCATCCCCAAATGGCTACAACAGCTGGGGCTAAGGCCAGGCCAAACCAAGAGCCAGGACTGCGTCTAGCTCTCCCACATGGGTCAGGGAACTTGAACTTGAGTCATCCTGTGTTGCCTTCCCAGACACACTAGCAGGGAGCTGGACTGGGAGCAGGGCAGCTGGGACTTGAATAAGTGCTCTGAAATGGGATGCTAGTGTCACAGGTGGAAGCTTAACTTGCTGTTCTACCATGCTGGCTCATGGAAGACAGCATTTTTAAGGAAGTAAAGTAGCATCATGGGATGCTGTCATGTAGTTAATTTTTGAAGGCTTTGGGCTAGAAACTTTTCCTTTCTTGTACTTGAGGTGGTCTAAGTAGCTTCCAGACTCCCTCTTGGTGAGATGAAGTTGAGAGAAACAGAACAGAGAGAACTGATAGCAAACATGCACTGAACCCCTTCTAGGCTCAGGGAGCCTTGGGTATGGAGTTGTGTGCGAGAGCAGCAAGACACGGCCCGTGTTGGAGGTGGGCAGTGTCAGGTAGAGAAGATGAGCCCTGAGCAATTAAACACACGTGAAATGAATTCCCAAGGACGGCTACGCATCATGCTATGAAGGAAAAGTGCACATAGCTATGGGAGAGATTAATGACCAAAGACTTTACAGACGAGGGCTAAAGAGACCTGTGCGGGGCGGTGATGACGGAAGGAAGGAGCTGCAGCAAAGAAGGCCACCCAGGGCAATTGTTCAACACCTGCTAGCACCTATGAGCAATCGCACTCCTCCCGAAGACAGGCCCATTCAGAATCTTGAATGTGAACTTAACAATGTTGAGATGTGACCATGAAGGATCAGAGTGGGTCCTGAATCCGAGAGTCATCGAAAGAGAAGGAAAGCAGGGCAGACATGGATGACAAAAGGACACGGAGCTGGATGTGTGTGGCCATAGGCAAGGCGCACCAAGCAGCCACCAGACACCACGAGGGAGGCAGGGAGTGGAGTCTCATCGGAGCCTCCAGACAGAATCAACCCCATCAAGTCTGGACTTGGGATTTCCGGCCTCCACACCCATGAGAAGGAGTGAATTTCTGCTGTTCTGAACCAGCTGATTGGAGGTCATCCACTAGGGCTGACGCTGTGGCACCCTGGAAGCTAATGCCCTCTGAGTGACGCACAGACCCCATCTACGTGAGCATGAGCAGGCCCAGACTGGACCTGCCAGACCCCAGAAGCCGCAAGGGCTGGGGGTTTGAATCTCTGTGATTGGACAGCCCTGTTGGGGTCTGGGCTGCCAGGAGAAGGGGTGTACCCGACTCACCGCAAGCACTCTGTCGGTGATGAAGGAGTTGTCCCGGAGGCCCTCGAAGAACGGAAACGGCTTGTGGATGGCATAGGCGATCTCCATCTTCTGACACATGAAGTGCTGAAAAAGAGCCTCTTCCAAGGCCGCTGGCACAATGAACATCCTGCCGGGGGCTGCCTGTCAGGCACGGAGAAGCCCAGAGTCAGAGGGGTGTGCCCAGCCGCTCTCGGCATGGCCCAGCCCCTGAAGACGGGCAGGTGATGCCCAAGTCATTCCTCACTGCAATGTCTGCCTGAAACGTGCACGGGCAAAGGAAACAAGGACAATTTCCAGGAACGATGCATGCCAAGAGCAGCTGACATCATGATGCTAAAATTCCAGATGCTGAGGCACATGTGCTTTACAAAGCTATTTATTAAGTGCCTCCTGTTTACCAGACTTTGTTCTAAGGGTTTTTTATGCAGTAATGTATTGGATCTTTTTAAAAAATATTTTATTTATTTGAAAGGAAGAGTTTTATATAGAGAGAGGAAGAGACATACAGAGAGACATCTTGTATCCACTGGCTCACTCCCCATATGATCACAACGTCCAGGACTGGGCCAGGCTGAAGTCAGGAGCTCCTTCCTGGTCTCCCACGTCGGTGCAAGCGTCACGTACTTGGGTCATCCAGGAGAAATAGCAGGGAGCAAGATTGGGAATGGAGCATCCAAGATTTGAACCAGTGCCCAGATGGGATGCCAGCAACTACATACAGGTAGAAGCTTAACCTGCTATGTCACAGTGCCCACCCCACTAACCTGATCTTTACTAAATGTTTGTAGGATGGTTACTATGACTAGACCCATTTATATTGTTGAGGACACTGAGCCATAAAGAGGTTTTTTCTGGTTTGCCTCTAAAATGATTTATTTATGGGGTTAGAACGGTGGCACAGCAAGCTAATTCTATTTGGTGTGGGTATTCCATATGTGTACCAGTTCAGTCCAAACTGCCCCATTACTTTCATTTTTCAATAATAAATTCATTTTATTTTTGATGATGTTTACATATTTGAGAGGGATGCATGCCCATACGGATCACCGATTAGGGTGCAGAGGGTTGAGGCATGGGGAAAGTGGATGAGACAACTGCTTCTAATCTTTTTTTTTTCTGTATCTGTGGAAAGTGGAGAAGGAAGAGGTGAGGGCCACTCCCCACAGCCCAACTGCATCAGTACTCAGGGATCGCTACCCAATGTCATCCCAGGGTCCCCAATGTGGAGCATGTTCTGAGGATACTGCTTAAGTGGTTTTAACAGTTCTGAGATGCTGTTGATTGAGTTGCTCCAGGGATAAGGAATTCCTTCCAAGGTCCATTGGCTGACATAGTCCACTCAGAGTCTCCATTCACCCAGACACTCGCTATCAAAAGCTTGTCTGGGAGAGCTGTTTAATTTGTTCTGCCATCCACGGTACTAGACATCCTCTAGGCCTAAATGAACTGGTTGCCATGTCCCCCGTGAGCAGGTGGGCATGCCGTTCACCACACAGGCCTCAGCAACCATGGAGACCCAGCTCTGACATACGCACCCCAGGGTCAGACCACACATCTGTGATTTTCACTGTGGCTGGAGTTTTGAGTCCATTGATCCAGCTGGGGGCTCCCCAAAGAAACTTCATCTGAGGTGACTTTGGACCTGACTCCTGTGTGGGTTTGGTTCAGTCTGTCACCCACATCAGCCTACACACACACTGATGGTTTCCGTCATATGGTCGGTTCTGTCTCCAGCCCTATCTCATATGCAAACTAAGGGATGCTGTAGCCAAGGCCAACCTTCATGCACACAGCTGCTCTGCTTCTGATCCAGCCATAGGCTAACGGCCTGGGAAAGCAATGGAGAATGACCCAAGGACTTGCACCCCTGCACCTATGTGGGAGATATGGAGGAGTTTCCTGGCTCCTACCTTTGACTCCAATCGGCTCTATCTAGCTGTTGCAGCCATTTGGGGAGTGAACCAGTGGATGTAAAATCTCTCTCTGTCTCTCTCCCTCACTCTCTGTAATTCTGAATTTTAGGTAAAATAAATAATCTTTATTTTAAAAGTTATTTATTTATTTGAAAGGCATAGAGATGGTGAAATCTCCCAGTTACTGGTTCACAAAAATGGCTGCAACCATCACAGCTGGGACAGGTGAATGCTGGGAGCAGGAACTCAACCCAGGTCTCCCAAGAGGGTGGCAGGGATCCAGCCACTTACCATGTATGCTTTTCAGGGTATACATTCACAGGAAACTGGAACCGGAAATGGAGTTTTGACGTCAACGTGGGTGTCCTGGTAGGGCCTGCATGTGTCCCAAGTAGCACTTTTACCAAGATGCCCAACACCTGCACCTGTGGACAGGGAGGATGACTCCTGCTCCAGCTTGTGTGGCTTATAGAGAACAGAAGGGAAAGAAGCATGCTGCCCACACTTTACACAAGGGAAGGAGACAGGGGAAGGAGAGATAGCACAGACCTGGGCAGGAGTGCAGGTCAGTATGATCGCTGGCTAAGAAGAGGCGACGGCCCTGCAGCTCCACACAAACAATGCATTACCAACAGTGCGCAGAGCAAGACATCTCATGGTTTCTCCTTCTTACTCTGCTATGAGCCACAGAAAGGTGAAGTCACCAGCTCCAGGGTTTCTTGGTGGCCCAGTAGAACTTATTGACCTTATGGTCCTACTTTTTATCACACAGGACACTGCTGTTCAGAGCGGGGGCTCCTTTCATGATAGATGGGATCTGACACATGAATATGCAAAAGGTAAACATCCAAGCAAAGCGGGGAAACACAAAGACACAAACAGGCTATTAATAAAGAGCTAAGTCCAGCACTCAACAGCTGCATGAGAAACACACTGACCACCAGCAGTCAGAAAAGCTCAAAGGAAGACAGTTTGAGAACACATGCACTTGTCAAGTTGGCCAAGCTAGGAAACCCTAGTCCTCATCACTAAATTTAGAAGCTAATTTAATGATCACCCCCAAACGAAGCCCTTTGAACTCCTGTTTCTAGAAACTGAACTCGAAGCAAGAACCATGAACGTGCCTACAGAAAACACAGGGGAACCTTGTGGCAGGCTTCCAACAGTTACTCAACCAATCACTGGAAAGGACTGGGAATGCAGGAGCAGCCTGAGGGCGGGGTCAGCGTTTCAGGGAAGATCCAGGGCACAGGACACACTGCTGCAAACGCCAATTTAGGAGAAAGGCAAGTATGTCAGCTTTGCCTTCCTGTGCCCCCTTTCCCTTTTATGTGCTCCCCAAAGTCCCACCTATCCTCTCCCACCCTTGGGACAACCTCAGAATCCAAACACTTGCATTTCAAGCCCCCAGTGGCTGCTTCCAGAAAGTTAGTCCAACAGCCCTAGCCACCAGTCACGAAAAGTTAGGGGCCCGAAAACTCACCTGTTGCTGCTGTTGCAACTGCTCCTATGCCCTTCTTGACCCCAGGGAACTGAGGCCCGCAAGTCCTGTGGATGGCTGACCCAGGCAGCCAGGGCCTGCTTCTGAGAAAACGAAAGTGCTCTTAGGAAGTTGTGGGCGGGACCAGTGCTTGGTGCCCAGGCCGGCCTGTGGGCGGGGCCGGGCCGGAAGTGGGGCCTGTGCAGCTGCAGGTTGATGCTGCTCAGCCCCTCAGGGTCAGCCCTCAGAGGGGCTGAAGCGGGTGGGGAGCCAGGGACCCCCTCGGAGTGTTGGGAATAGGAAATCCACCTTTGGGTGTGTCTCACATGTGGCCCAATCTGAAATGGCCTGACTCACCATGGCTTTTGCTGGTGGGTACTGCAGCCTGGCTTGGTCCAGCCTGCCCCTGGGGATTTCACTTTCTTTGGACTGCCTGCTGCTGCCACTGCTGGGAGTGGACCCACTGGCTCAAAGAGTCCACAAAGACTCTTCACACACTTAGGGCAGTGTCTCTTCCCCCAGTCCACCAGAAAGGAGGGCAGTGGCAGACACAGCAACAGGGGGGCTGTTTCCAGGGACCGTGCCCTCTGCTTGCCTCGAGTCTAACCTTTCAGGATCCGGGGCAGCTGAACTTTGTGCAGAACAAAGCAGTCTTTGGAAGTCAGCAGAGTCATGGGGAATTCTAAGCTCCTGGCAGCTGGAGGTGGCATGGGAGCAGCTGCTGAGTTGGAGGTGGACCCCAAGTCTTCTCCTTTCCATTCTCATGTGAGCAGCACTGGCGGGCTCAGGGTCAGGGGAGTGACCCTCCCCCTGCAAAGGGAGCACTTCCAAGCCCTGCTTCAATCACACAGACATAACACCAAAGCTTGTTGCTAAAAAAAGAACTCAGCAATCTATATCCATTTCCAAGATCTACATGTCTGGAGAAAGTTCCAGAAGATGGTGTGACTCATGCCTCTGCCTGCACATGCAGATGAGTTCCTTTGCACCAAGCTGCTTTTCAATCCCAGCCTCTTTCCTGGGTGAAATGTGAGTTCTTTGTCTTGAAGACCCACTGCTGTCCCCAGAACCTTGTTTTAGAATGATTCCCTTAGTTATTAGCGTGCATAACTACAGCCAAGTGGGAGTCAAGGCTGCCACATTAATGACACTAAAACAGGTGCTCGACAGAACCGAGATTTTAATGCAGGGGAGAGAGAGCACCTGCCCTAGCTGTCCCTTGGATAGTTTTGTCACCACGTTTGAGAGGCTTCTGGAAATCTGCAGGCACCCACGTGGTTGGATAAGGAGTGGTCTGAGTGCATGGTGGGGTTGGTGCAGGGAATGCAGCTCATGTTGGAGAACCACAGGGCAGCATGCAGCGTCGGTGGCTTTCCCTGCTCCCAGTTCCTTCTCTTTCCATCGAGTCACTCTGCCCCTCACTTCCTGCTGCACCAGGGAAATTGGCTTCCCTCATCCTGTAAGCAGCAGTTTGGGGAGGTCAGGATGCAGGCTCCCTACAGAAAGTGAGAGCGAGTCGGGTGTCCCTGAAACCAGGACCTGAAGCTTTCACACACAGAGAATTTCATCTTAAAGTCATACTGTGCTGCCTGCCCCAGCCGACGGACACTCCAGGGAAAGGGGACTCATGGCTTCCAAGGACTGTTCCCTATGACATCTGAGTATTCTCCTGCGGACCCCGAACCTCACCATGGCCCCTGACAGTCTGCAGTGTTTGTAGCTCAGGCAGTGTCCATCTCACAGTGGGAGCCTGCTGAGTTCTGACCCTGCAGGGCACTCAGAGGACTCAGCACTGTCATTGTCCTAAGCTATGAGATCATGGGCTTTGGGTAAAGACCTCTCGGGCTCAGCTCCCAGCGTGGGCCCTCGCTATGAATCCACACTGCACGCTCCTTGCGGGGGAGGAGGGAGATGGGGACCCTCTGCTTCTCGCAGTGTGTTCTTGGTCGGGAGACATCCTCCTGAGGATTTAACGATCCCAGGAACCAGATGTGTCTGTACTATACTTCCTGTTAGACCCAACTCTCCTGCTCTTTGGAAGACAACGTTTCTGTCAGGTTCTATCAGGGCAGGACCCGAGTCCCTTTAAAGTGGTGGCTGCTTCAATACATCCCTAAAAATAAAACAAAACCATATGCAACAAAGAAAAAAGAAATCCTCTCCGACTTCTGAGAAACAGCGTGCACAGCTTTCCTGTCACTCCAGATGGTTTGTTAACTCCAGTGGAGATCTAGAACAATCCATGCGTCTTCTAGGAGTTTCTTGGTTTACAAAGTCCACTCTGGGGGGCACAGAGTGCCAGCACTTCCGATCAGTGCCGCCATTCTTCCAGGGTGGCGCTCGCCTCGGGGGCCCTGAGGTCTCCAGGACCAGTTCTGGCCATGGAGGGGCAGTGCCAGGGGACAGCTGAAGAGGGAGCACCACACCTAGCAACGTCCGGTGTGCGGTGTCCAGGAGGCGCCTCCCGTGCATGGCACTTCCGGGAACTCCGCAGGAACACCCGCCTGAGTTACCGGAAGCAGGCGGCCCTGGCAGGGAGAAGCCCGAAGTGACACCACAGAGTAAAGCGACTTCTTGTTGGTTATCGAGGGGGCCGGGGAGCAAGCAGCCCCACCAACGCTCTCCTTATTCCAACTGGGTATGCCTTCTCTGTAGCCCTGGGCGTGCCTTCCTTGTAGCCCTGACACTGTGGTCAGCCTCGGGCTCCGCAGGCCTTCTGCTCCCATCAGACCTGAAACCCCCTGATTCTGCGTGACATTGAAAGTGGATTTTTCCATCCTCAAGTCTTCAGGTTTCCCCTGAACCCACAGGCTGGGGGTTGGACAAGGGCTACAGTGGGGTGGGATGGGGCCCATGGCAGGCGCTCTGTGCACGCTTTCAGAAATGTTTGCAAGGTCCCGTGTCCCTGCCTGCAGCTGGCCAGCTGTTTCTGTTTTCTGATTTCTCGGGAAATAGAAGAGTGAGCCCTTAGCTCCTGTGTTGGAGGATTGTCCGAATGGTGAACGGCCAGTGTCAACTCCACCTGCTCAACCACCCCCGTGGGAAAAGGACCAGTTTCCAGATGCAGTTCATGCTGCCACAGCTCAAGGATACCATTACCGTGGTCACACCCAACCCAGAAACCCAGCTCTTGCACACATGTGATCCCTTCACTCACCACAGTTCACATCTTTGGGCACTGAGGACTGCCCAGCATGATGTGTGGGAAAGGGGTCGTAGCCATGGAGAGTAGGCCGTGGGAAGAGCAGAGGGGTGTGCATTCTCTCTAGAGTGGGATGGTGTCACCTGCTGGACAAGTCCACCAGCCATTCTCAGCTCATGCCAACCAGTCACTGGGCACTCGCCCCTGCTGCCCAAGGAAATGGGTCCATCTCCAGAGAGAAAGCCAGGAGTTTCCAAGGTTGATGTCAATGTTTTGAAAACCAGCACAACCCTGACCAAAGAGCCGTTGTACCCAGAGACCCCTGCGGCTGCCAGCTGTCGAGATGCCGTTCTGTTTGCCAGCCCACCAGCACCTGATGAACCTCGTCCCAAGGTAAGCTCACAGTTCACCCGTACCCTCATCAAAGGATGAGGCCCAGGAAATTCAGCAAATACCTGGGATTACCCGATGTGTTTCCTGAGCCACTGTGTAACCTGGAGCCATTTGGGTGCCAGCCTGCGGTGTGCGTAGCCACATTGGTACCTGGCAGGCACACGGGGGTCAGACATGGCATCTGCACAGTGATGTCCCATCAGCTTTAGAGAACTTGACTTGGAGTTTCCCAGGGACTGGAGCTGCTAGAGCTGATGGTCTCAAGAGGCCCACCTCACCCTCTGCACTGGGGCAGTGCGCTTTCAGTTAGCTCCCATCGATCACGATTTCCAGCAGGAGCTGCTGTGGGCAGGGCAGAATCTGCTCTTCCCTGCCTGTCTGCTCTAGCCATGGTCAGCTGGTGTGTGTCAGACACCCCGGGCAGGCTGCACGCAGACTCCTCTCCCCTCCCTCTCCCTCTTCCCATGGCAGAGCCTCTTGACGGCAACGCATCTCCTCTCATACTTCAAGAGTGTCATGTTGGCTCATGGGCCTGGCTTATAAAGCTCCACTCTAACCGCTGAAGCCAACCAACTCTCTTCCCAAGGCTCCCACGAGCACCCCGAGGAGCCCGCGGTTGGATTGTGTCCTGTCTCCCCTCTCTTAGTTTCAGCAGCGTAAGACCTCGGGGTCTGAGCTCCTGAGGTCACGAGAAAAGTAGTGAATGTATGGCTACAGCCTCCTCTGTGTCTGGAGTTGTCAGCAGGAAATGCGCAGTGAATTGGCTCTGCGCCATCCACTGTTGCTGCCTGCTCAGTCTTCTGCGCTTACTCATCACTGAGTAAAATCCATGTGCTGGGGAGGGGTTCCCACAATTAATTTGCAGGGCATCCAGGAGAGCAGGAAGATGTGAACTCTGGGCCACCTTGGGACTCCCAGAAGAGGGAGCTCCCTGGGAGGCAGATGGCCCTAGAGGGTTAACAAGGGGTGGAGTCATGGTACTTCCTGTTGGACTGGAACCCTGAATTTATGCGGATGACAAGACTGCTGATGCTTTAGAACTGCTCTCAGAAATGTATTCTTAAGTTGGCCCACATGTGTCTAGGGAAAAAAGAAAAACCAATGCTTCCTTGCAGGTCCTGTAAAATTGCGATCTTGCAGAAAGGATATGTGGTTCCTATTGCAACCAACAGAACCCAGTTCAAGGGAGATGGTAATATCGGGCATGGCCACTAGAGGGGAGTGTGGGAGCTAAGCTGAGGCAGCAGGCCTTTACTTGGATGGATGCTCTGGATGTGCAGGGTCTGCGTTGGGCACAGCCACTGACTGGTCAGTCCTGGGGAACACGCACAAGGGGCTGCGTGGGTATGGGCCGCAGAGAGTCGGGCTGGTCGTAGGTAGCACCAGGCACAGGGGCTACATAGCAGGAAAGGATGTGGGTAATGATGCAGCCTGGGAAAGGGGATTTGGACTGTGACTTGGGGCCAGCCCCTACCTCGGCTCCCTCATGAGGACAAGGCACTTCTTGGGGGCTTTTTCAGAAGGGGGATTGTGGGGGTTGCAATGCTCCCTGGGGCTCCCCTCCCCTTCTTATACCCAGATCCCATTGTTGGGAGCCATATACATTATAGCCATATTAAAGCCATTTTTGAATCTAGATCTGGCTCAGTGAAAAGTACCAGCTAGCAAAGTGCAAGGGAAACCAATTTTTAAGACACCCTGCGGTTTACAAGTTATCTAGCAACCCACCCAGCTCTGAGCACACTTGGTGCTTGTAACAGGATGTTGGCTTGTGCCCTACCTGCTGGCATCCTCTTGTGAGCATAAGGGGGGCTTTGGGAAATAGCTACCCAGAAAGAGTTGTGAACCATGCCCGCCTCTTGCAAGCATAAAGGGCTTTTAGAAATAACTGTCCAGAAAGAGCTGTGAAGCCATGTCCTGGACCCTATTTCCTCTTTCTCCTCGCCCATAGATCCTGTTTTGCAGACTATAAAGCCTTGTGTGAAAATAAAATTTGGTCAGCTTGATCAGACATTCTGTCTTGCTGTCCATTCCTGTGTCTCTTGTCCTCCCATTCTCTCCTAGGTTGGCTGTGACCCCCGTTGACTGTCCTGCTGGACGGGACACCCCATAGCCCTTTCCATGTCAGCCTGGGGCCTCTTGCCAGCCATCCACTTTCCCAAGAATTTGCTTTCCTGTAGCAAAAAGAATTACTTTTCCATTCCCAGGCATGATCCAGCCCCTCAGAAGCTCTGCCCCCTGTGGTACCCAAAGGCCCCCACTCCTGTACCCCGTCTCTGAGTTTCCACTAAACAGATACCCGTGTGGGGGTGGGGGTTGGGAGAGGAGGAGCCAGGCTCAGTGTCACCCCAGATGTTTATCTCTCTCTCTCTTTTAAAGATTCACTTTCTTTATTGGAAAGACAGATTTATAGAAAGGAGAAACAGAAACTGAAAAATCTTTGTTTCCCCAAGTGGCCACAATGACCGGAGCTGAGTGGAACTGAAACCAGAAGCCACAAGTTTCCTCTGGTCTCCCACATGGGTGCAGGATCCCAAGATTTTGGGCCATCCTTGATTGCTTTCTCAGGCCACAAGCAGGGAGTTGGATGGGAGGTGGAGCAGTTGGGGTACGAACTGATGCCCATATGGGATCCCAGCACGTGTACAGAGATTTAACAACTGAGCCACCGTGCTGGTGCCCATCACAGGTTCTTGTAAAAGCTGCAGAGTTGGTACTGCGTTCTGCTGAACCTGGGTGAGAAGGGGGAGGATTTCTGCACAATCGTGTGATTCCAAGAGGCTGTTACTGCCCACCCCTGTCTCTGCCCACTTGGGGCACAAGCAGATGACAACCCACAGAGAGCCACCTCTGTGTGCTTGAACACTTACAGTGTCAGAATGTGCCCCTCCCCCACCCGTTGCATCTTTTCTCACACTGATTTCCAACTAGATCTCCAAGTAGACATAATCAAAATGAGCAGACACGTGGGGACACACACACACCAGCTTTATTCTTGCTAACAGCGCTTGAGACATAGATTAGACAGGTGGAATAGACAGCCCTAAAATAGACTCCAGAATTGGGCTGATCCACAGAGCCCCAGGCTGCCCCACACCATCAACCAACATCCCCATCCCCACCCTCACACCAGCCCCTGTCACTGTGCACTTGAGCTTGGTGGTACCCTGTCCACAAGCCCTCCCCCTGCCGCAGCGAGAGATGTCTACCCCAGAATAAGACACAAAACAGACCATGCGTGTGCACCTGCAGGTGCAGAGGTCCTGTGTCCTGCCGAGGATGTCCTGCCCAGCATCGGCCACTGTGTCCTAAGTTGACTGATCCCACTCCTCTGTGGAAAGCGAGAGTGGGAGTGGAGAGACAAGAAGCCCTTTCCTCCCTGTGTTTTCAAGGGTGATGTGCAGGTGCTTTTAAGGCAGTGGGTGTCATCAGATTCCCTGGGAGGAGTTGGGAATCCATTGCTCTTATGCCTTAGCCATCCACCCCCTGTTTCCCTGGGCCCTGGGTTCTCCACGCCCCACCCCTGCTACTTCCGGTCCCTGCCCCCTCAGTTCTGTCTGGACTTCAGCTCCCCAGTGGAGTCTTACAGCTGCATTTGCTCCCCTGTGCTTTGATGCCTACACCCCACATCAGATCACGGGTGACTTCAGTGTGGAAGGGTGAATCGGCTGCGGCCCTGGGTGGGGAATCAGGGGAGCAGCACTATGTACTGGCTTGCTTCCTACCTCTAGGGGCCTCCTCCTCAGCCCTAGCTGGGGTTGCAAAGCAGCCCACAGTCCTGGTTGGTACCTTGGGGGCCCTCTTGCCCCAGCCTGATCACAAGGCATGCTGGTGGAGTGCCCAGCACCAGGCACCCTGTGCTTTCCACACCCGGGCCTGCCCATCAGCACCACTCTTGGTGCAGCCTGGGCTTTACATGGGCCCGTGAGAAGGGCTGACATTTCTGCTTTCCTCCAGGCACCCTGCCCCACAAAGGGGCAGATGGGCAGTCAGCACCTCCCTTCTCTGTGTGGACTGTGCCCCGCTCCTGCAAGGCAGAAGCAGCTGAGGACAACTTGGGTTCAAGGCATTTTATCTTTCTGACTTGGTATGCACAAGTGGACTCCCTGGAGCTGGTCCTGCTGGCCCCGGGATCCCCCTTTCCTGTCCTCCAGGTGATGACAGCCACCTCTGAGGGCAGCAGTGAGGAGACAGCTTGTTTAGCTCTCAAGTTGTAGTTTCACTTCTATTTTCCCCGTTTGGGTGGAGCCTGCTGGCTTCCCAGCCAGGCCCCTCTGCAGTCCGGGGTGGGGGGAGAGTTGCGGGGGGGGGGGGGGCTTCCTGCTGGGGCAGGGCACAGGCAGGAAACCTGGGGAAATCAGAAGTGAGCAGGCTGTTGGCAGGAGGGGACAGCAACAGCTCTACCAGGAGAGTTCTTAGCCACTTCCTTAGCTGTCTGTCAGTCCGCAGAGCAGCTCCAGTGTCCTCAGCTTCTGTGGTTCCTGGGGACTAGTGCAGATTCCCAGGAGATCAGGTAGGTGGGCTTAAGTGCCCGGAGTGCGCCCGGAGTGCGGGAATGGGCTGTGTGGGGCAGCTGGGCCCTTTCGAAACTAGCAGGGGGCAGTGCGCTGTGAACACAGCTGGAGAATGTGTGACTTTCTCATTCAGCAGCTTCTACTGCTCTGGCCAGCTGGCCAGCAGACAGGGCTGTCCTGGTGACGGGTGCAGGACTGATTTCCTCGCGGCCTCTGAACGAACTTTCTCTAGGGTCCCTGCCTGCTCCTTCACGCAGGTCATGGCCATCAAGGAAGCTTAGAAAATAGCAAACATGGGAGGAAGCGCTTTGCCCATTTTCCAGCTTTGGGCGTGGTGGGTCTCACCCTGGCGGCAGGACCAGCCCTGGACTGACTCGGGTCTGAGCTTTTCTCTGGAAGAGAGGGGCCCGTGGGCATCAAAGGCTGGTGCAGGCTCAGGGGCTTTATTTTCACTCTTAACTTCCAGATGAGTGGCACTTCTGACATAGTCACAGAAATCGTCTCTTTTCCTGTAGTGGGCTCAGAAATAACATGGCCTCATCGTTTTGATTTAATTTTTCACGAAGAAACATGATTTTGTTCATAAAATTTCCAATGACACAGAGGTAGACAAGAGAAAGTAATGCTGTCGCTCCTTCCACTCTCAAGTCCTGCGATGTCTTGGATGTGCCTTCCGTATCTGTGCACTTAACATAAATAATTGGCTTTGCAAATATTGAGGGTGCTTCAAAAAATGGAATGAAAAAATAAAGTTTGGGTTTTTTTGATGCAGAAAATATTTGAAATCTGTATGTACAGGTGTCTCCAGGAAATTCACTGCAAATACAGGTTAGGAAAAAACTATGCATGAAATTCCAATGAACTTTTGCAGTCCACTGATAAAATTTACATATTCTCCATCAGTAATAAATGGGACTAGACTATGGGTATAGGGTCTGCATTTTTCATTTTCAATTATTTTAGCAGTGGAAATCTTAGCAGTCTTTGTGTTTATGTGTAGCTCTACCTCACTCTTTCTAACAGCTACATGACGTTGCTTGCATAGGATTTATACATCCTTATTGTCAAACGAGTACCTGTGGATGAAATCTAGACTCTCGGTTGTTCACTTTGATCAACAAGCCATAGTGATGGTTGTGCTTCTCTCTCACTGTGTCTCGCATGTAGACAAGTATTTATCTTATGTCAAAAACCAATAACAGGTCTTTTTGTTTGTTTCAAAGATTTACTTAGTTTTAGTAGAAAGGCAGATTTACAGAGATAAAGAGATACAGAGAAAATAATCTTTCATCTGCTGGTTCACTCCCCAAGTGGCAGCAGTGGGTCTCCCACGCGGGTCTTGCAGGCCTCTCTCTCGGGTCTTCCAGGTCTCCCACATGTGGCTCAGGGTCCCAAGGCTTTGGGCCATGCTCAACAGCTTTCCCAGGCCACCAGTAGGGTGCTGGATGGGAAGCAGAGCTGCCAGGATTAGAACAGCTGCCCATATGGGATCCTGGCACATGCAAGGCAAGAATTTAGCCACTAGGCCACTGTGCTGGGCCCCAGCAAAAACAGGTCTTGAGGCAAGGTTAGAACATTTACTGGCTGGGTCAGTGTTTTTAGTAAGAGCAAATGAGGGAAGCCATCTCTCCCCACTTGGCCAAACTTTGCGACTGGTAACATGTGACTTCTTGTTTCCATTTGTGTTTTCTGGTTGCATGGGTAGCTGGGGAGTTTGTGTGTGTTTAACAACCACTCAAATCCCCTCCTCTCTCGCTAGTTCATTCTTTGCCTGTGTCATTCGCGTTAGGCATTTGGCCTCCTGTTCAGGACGTGGGAGGATTTGCTTGATATTCTGAAAAGCAGAAGTACGCTTTCCTCATCCTTTATCTTCGCAGTAGTCATGGCCATATTTAATACTCATTAGGGTTTGGTTCTTTAAATATATATACTTGTAGGAGTGTTTCTGAGCTCAGTGCTACAGTTCCGTGAATCATCCATGAAGCCATCATGTCAGCCACCGTGTGTTTGTTTCTCAGCCTAGAGTTCACATTCCTGTTTTGTTTAGGTTGTTGGGAGGCCTTCAGCACCTTGGGCTACCCTCCGTCCCTGTGCAAGTTTGCCTTCTCTGCCCCTTTGTTGTTTGGCATGCTACCGTGGCCTCACAGCCCACCTCGCCCGTGCTTGCCCGGAAGCTGGCTCTCATGTAACTGCCTTGGCTGAAAGTGAATCATCTCCCATCTGGGCAGTTGGAAGATTCTTCTTAGGTGCTTGTTTCACCTGGGGGTACCACCCGTCTGCACACTGCTTGCCAGCGCTGCCCTCTTGCCAGGTCAGCAGAGGCAACACAAAGTAGGGACTTACTGGGTGCAGGTTTTTTTTTTAGTAATATATGGGAATTGTGTAGTATGAAAAAGCTCTTCATGAGCCTGGTATTCTATGGTATAGAAACAGTGATGGCAGTGGCTTGCCTCTTGGTCCCAATCCT